>NW_026859336.1:0-17481 GCF_026571515.1 Ruditapes philippinarum
CAATTTTGACCCCAGGGCTTTTATTTGAAAAAACTTGGCAGAACACTCACCAGAAGAAATGTTTCATGCCAAAATATCTTAGGCTCTAGTCTTAGGGGTTGTTAAAAGAGGATAGATATTAAAGATTTTTTTTTTCGGTTGCCATGGCAACCAGAGTTTCTGCATGGGGAATTTTAAATTCTTTGAACAGTTTTAAAGGTGACCACCAAAGGGAACATTCCTGTGAAGTTTGGATTGGGAAATTGGCTTAGTGGTTTAATGAGGAGATGTCATTTAAAAGCAAAAAGTTTACGGACAGACGCCAGACGGACGCTGGACGAAAGCGATCACAAAAGCTCACCCTGTCCACTTTTGTGGACAGGTGAAGCTAAAAGTTCAACCTGGTTTACCCAAAAGAAATGTCATGTCTTTCCTTACTTCCTATCCCCTGAGCCGGTAACCAGTTTGGTGTCGCTGGACTTTGTCTTTGTAGAATTCATACATGAAATACCCGGTGTGACCCCCATTCGCCTTTGTAACTTGATTGTCTTATATGTCACATAAATATTTAACGGCTGAATTAATGAAAATAATCCATTAAATTTCCATGTTGTTTATTCTTCTGTAAATAGCAATTTCAAACACAAATAAAACAACAATTAAAAAGGGACTGGAGGCTGTTTGGACAAATTCTTCCTAGAAAAAATTGACTGAGTTATACACAATTGTATTCGCTTGCAAGCCAAAAAAGGGTGCCCAGGACATTCAAAAACGAACTGGAGTTTACTGGGAATGAGCCCACAAAAAAGGAGTTCCCAGTTAATGAAAACGATTGTTAGGTAAGCCCCGGCAAAATGAATCTTACCCCTAAAACAAGTTTTTGAATTCAATAAATTGCACTTTCAGTCAGTTAATATTTTTTTATCAATTTCCCTAAAAATGGTAAATGTTTTTGGCCAGATTGAAACATGGACAAGCCGACAATTGCACGGGTTGAAAGAATTACCACACTAACTACTTTATTAAAATTATTTCAAAATTTTTCACTAAAATTTGAGATTATGTAGGGCCCTTACTTTTAAAGATTCAATGTCATGCAAGTGAATATTCATTTGCTCTGATCATTAGCCTTAATTTGTGCATTGAAAATGATTAAAATTATACATAATAATTACCTTAAACCATCCATCAAGCCACCATAAGAACCTAGAGCAACTCCCAAAACTGATTGGTCAGTTTTAACATCAAATGAATCTATTTGGAGCACCAATCAAATTGTGTATCTCAGTCACCTGATCAGTCACATGACTACTATGCCTGGTTCCAGTAATGTGGTTGAGTAAAGTTGAACTGAGCATCTTTAGAAAATATCAGCAGCAGGAATATTTCAGAGAGTTCCCATTATACAGCATCATAAGATTGGTGGACCTGTAAAATTTATAATTATTTATTATTAATACACTTGTTACATATTATTAAGGTAACAAAATGCTATGATTTCAACATGATTATGTGTGTCACGTGAGCCGATTATGAGTTTGCAGCCCAGGGTTGAGAACTAGTTATCTGCCCGCCGACATGTACACAGTGCAGCAAACTGAAACAATGAACGTCATGTTTTACGTCATCAAACAGTTAACTGTAAAAGTAAAAGTAGGTTTTTCTTACAAACACAGTTTTATTACTATTGAAATTTAAAGAAATAATACGACAAATTCATTCCAAAAAAAAAAATGAAAATAAAACATTAATACACGTACTATTTGTGCCAGAAGGTGATAATCGGCCCACAAAATGAATAATGGCCCCGAGGGCATTATTCATTTCAGTTGCGGAAGCTATCTAGTTCAATACACTGGTTCCCTTTTGTGCAAAAGAACGTTTTGAAAAAATATTCACAAGTAACTTTTTGAACAAATATGCACGTCAAGTTTCTATCATTGAGGCTGGGGTTATTCTTTTTTAGCTTCAGTGTTAAACATGCCCTCACCCATCTTCAAAATGTATTTATCACTTTAAATCTGTTTCATGGGAATAACCAGTATATTTTTCTGTGTTGTTACCCAAGGTAAGGCTTCAACCCACAAACCCTAGGTTCAAGCAGGAGACTTTTGCGACTAGAAAACAATGTCACTCCACCAATTTTGTACATCAAAAACTGACAATATAAAAAGCAGATTGCATATCATAAACTTACTGTATTAACCAAAATCAAATGTTGCACAACACTAAATTCTTCCTCCTTTTTTATTTCCCTATGAAGAACATCAACGTAAGGGCCATAACTGGCAGAGATTGTTGTCCATTCAGCTGACAAACAGATCTTTGGGCAATACTTGTTCCCGGGTTTGTTATGGATTAAAGTTTTTTGGAATGGCTGTGTACCAAACTCTAAACTCCAAATATCAACATTTCCTGTGAAATAAAGAGTCTGATTCTTTAAATACTGTCTAGTTTAAGCACATACCAGTCACTAAAAATATATAAGTGGCGGAAGGGTACAAATCAAACAAAACTGTTTTCTGAAATATTTCTTAAAACAGGCAATTTTATAGAATTGTTTACAAAAGTTGAAGTTCTATCTCATCACCTTTTTTAAAATCTTTATCTCAAGTAGAATATTCCCGTCTGTTCAGGCAACCAGTCTGCTCTGATTCTTTTCCTAGCATATATTAGTTTTACATGTAAATTATAAATTATAAATAACAAATATTTAGAATATAAAACACTGTGTCATAACTATAGCATTATTCTCTAAAAGTTGAATTTGAAGTTAAAATTTAAATCCATAAAATCTGTAAGATAATATTCTTTTGCAGAAATGTACTAAAAATGCAACTTATGAAATTTAAGAAAGAAATGAAAAGCATTCATGCACATATTGTTTTTTTGCTCTTTATTGTTCAATTAAGCTGTGTTTTGGCACATTTTACTAACAAGAAATATGTTTTAGGGTTTATCACATTTTGCTGTTAACAAATTATTTATTTTTTTTTCCAAAAAAAAGTGTAGGCCATGGCCCTACATAAAGCTATGCCAACTGTGCTTGGTATAAAAAGTAAACCAGTTTCCACCATGAGACATACCCTGACTATAAGCTGCTACAACGATATTATCTGAGGTACAAACACATGTTTACAATATTCT
This sequence comes from Ruditapes philippinarum, assembly GCF_026571515.1. NCBI lineage: Eukaryota > Metazoa > Mollusca > Bivalvia > Venerida > Veneridae > Ruditapes > Ruditapes philippinarum. Next base: position 3,127 of record NW_026859336.1, read on the forward strand.
CGTGAAGGACCCGCCATCACGGGATCTACAAGTAGAAGAGGTAGACGATGGCTGGAACACACAACTATCCCGTCTTGACAAGTTCCAAAGCTTTACATCACCAGACGTGTACTTGTTAAGTAGAAAATAACAATGTTTGATCACATTAATGTTAATTTTTCAATTGAGTATTGGTGTGAAGATTATGACTAAATTTGAATTTAAATAGTTTTGACTTTCTTAGTTCAATATGCTCATTTTCTCATTGTCAAGATGGGCTGCATTAGCTATATTATATTTCCAAAGAATTACTTTTATAACGGTGATTGAATATATAATTGACAATGAACAAATATTAAGGATAAAATATAACACCTGGAGTCCATAGATTTAATAAGACTCTTCTTTTTTTTAAAAATAGATACGGTTTTTAAAAAGTGGCAGTTCTAATCAATGGTCTGCACTATTAACTATTCACTTCTTGCATACATTTATTTTGAAATTTTGCCTACAAATGATGTTACTAGTTTTGTCCAGATTGAAAGATGGTCAAGTTCAATTTAATATATTTTCTTACAGGATAAGACACACCTTAATGATTTTTTGTATATGTATAAAATATTCTGCTGTAATTATTTTAAAACTGGTATATAGAATCTAGGACAGTTTTTTGAACCCATCTTTGCAGATTGAGCCACACATTATTTCTCTTGCTACAAGTAATGCTTTTTACATCCAAAACCCCTCAATTTTCAACAATGGATATTTCCAAAAACCAAGCAAACAGCCTTTTAAACCCAAATTTAGCATATTTGAAAAAGGGAATTTTAAAGATTTTGGTTTTTTTCAATTACCCGGCAAAAAACCAAAATATCACCAAGGGAAAAAAAGGGCCATTTTAAAAAATTTTTCCCTTTTTAAATCCTTTTAAGGGGTAACTTAAACCTTTCTATTTCTGAAAATAAAAATTTAAATTTTTGGTGAAATAAACGTTAAGAAAACTTAACAAAAAAAAAAATGTTTTCTAATAAGGTGGGGCCAACCCAATAGACCCCCCGTTTTTTTTCCAAAAATGGGCCCAGCGCATTTTTCATTTAAATTGTTGTAAAGGATTTTTTTGCCCTCAAAAAAACATTGTTAATGAGATAATTTAAAAGCTGAATAATGTGTTATTTATTTTGTATTCAAATGGTCATTTAAAAAGGATGTTCAATTGTGATTTTTTTTTAAAAATAATGGCATTAAAGGAGATGACTGACACATAAAAGAACCACTCATCTTTTGTCTGTAGTAGTGTTGTCCATATATTAAATGTCCCAGCCAAAACCTTATTTGTTAACATGCCAAAATTGATAAAAACCAAATAATTGCATAAATGCTTGATACAGAAATCTTGAAGTGTTAAAGACCCCCTCTGAATAAAACTACATTTTAGATAAGGCCATTCTTCAATCATAATCCATTCAATTGATTTAAATAGAACTAAAGAAACCTTTCTGAATAAAGATCACTCATATGTAAAAAAGGTATTATGTGGTCTTTCACGTTGAATGGCCTTATGTGTCCACATTCAGGTTTGATTAACCATACTTGAATTTATGATTTTCCAGAAAGGGCAACAATTGTCACAATATAAGCCCATCCAATAAGCTTTTGACAGATATGTGGGTATTAAAAGATATGGCATATAGGAAGATATGCTCTGAGCAATATCTGAATATACTATCATCTCTGGTGATTTTTTTTTTTCTGAACTTTGACCCCCACATGTGACCTTGACCTTAGCCGCAGGGACCTAAATTTTTAGGTGAACAATTCCGCCTCAACAAATAGTGGAACATTTTTGTGCCAAGTTTATATTGAAATCCCTCTATGCAATGTGGAAGTTTTGCTCCAGGACAAGCATTTTTCCAATGATCTGTAAGTGTGACTTTACCTTTGACCTAAGAGGCCTGGTTCAGAATGTTGCCTGTCATGGGCTTCTCATAGTGGTGAAACATTTCTAATGAAGTTTGATCAAAATTTTCCTCCATGGGTGTAGGAGAATATGCAATGGACAAAATTTGTGGATGCCGCCCACCTGCCTGTTCAGGGGAAACTATTAATACGCCACTTTTTTTCAAACGGGGCGTTTAAAAAGTCTATGACTGTAATGAAATAAAATTTATACATTTTCATGGTGCCACAAACCTTCCATTAGATACAAGGGTTCTCTGCCGTCCACATTATGCCGGAGACAATTTTTGTTTCAGTTGCTTTTCTCCCGTGTTGTGTAAACTTTCTCCTGGCCTAATCTGTGACATAGTCTACACAAACAGTTCATCCTCAGCCAGGCTACACCAACTCTTACTGACCTGGATTATAAGCAAATACATAATATCTTTGTTTGTGTAAGTTTCATAACCTGACTACCCTGATAACAGAAAGTGTAGTTTGATCAAGCTCTATACGATTACCTATCTCAGTTTTAATTTTCATCTTGACATCCCTAAATCTGATAATGGACATGTCTTAAAATGGAAGTCAGAAAAGTCTATAGTTACTAGTGTGACTTTTAATTCCAAGATTGTATTTTTTATTATTCTAAAAAGATTTTTGCATTTAAATGATATGTATATAATGCTATGAAAAATTTATCAAAGTTGTTCAGATTTAATTAACAGCACAAATATATTATTTACAAATTACACTTATTGATCAATACATGTACATTGTACATGTAGTTAAACTGGCAATTGGACCCCACATGTCCTATCTTATTATGTTCAAAATTCAATGCTTAAATTACATAACTTTAATTCTTATTTGATATTCTATCTTATTTGATATTCTATCTTAATTAACATAATTATAGCCCCCAAGTATGTATTAATCATTGAAGAAGCTTTTCTTTTATGTTCAATTTTTGCTTCAAGTGTGTCTCCAAATATATATAGACCGAACCAATTAATGCATATACACTGAAAAAATTTCAATATTATTATGAATAGTTATTACTGATCACTTTTTCATGGAAAATGGTATAATCTTAAAACTAGTTAATTTCCTGAAGCTAAAATACCTGTGCACCAGGCTAATACGCCAGTAAAGCCTTAACGGTATTACGAAACACACAAATATATGAGTTTTGTAGTTTATTGATATTGCCTAAAAGAATGGCAAAAATGGCGTACATGTAATACCGACAGGGGAACAACTCTTTTACAACAATGTTCTGTATATGTCCGCCATACCGTACGCTGACAAACCGTACCTGGACTACACTATTGGCGCTACTTTTACCTTTCTTTTTTTGAAAATTTAAACTTAATAACGTATACATATTCCTTTTAAGAATAAACTAAGTGAGAAATATAGTCTAATAATTGAAGAACACGTCTTAATAATCAAATCCATAAGACGTTTTTAAGAAACAATGATATAAACAGTTATTAAAATGGTAACTTTAATTATTATATATGGTCTATGTAATGTAATCCAAGGTAATTTTAGGTTGCTTGGGAGCCTCTGCGAGGTCTTTCTGAATGTAAATTCAGTCACCTCATTAGTTATAACTTTAAACTAGAAGTTAGTACTGTCAGTACAGACTAAGAGATGTTTCAGTGTCAAGGTTCATGTTGTCCATTTCTCCACTAACACTCGGAGGAAACTCTGAAACTTCAGGCATTTCTGTAGCTCCTAGTGGTGCTAGTTAATGAAGGCCCGGAAATGAAACGTTATGTTCCTGCGGAACAGAAATGGTCAACTGTCTTATATCCGTCGCTATCATTGTTCCTTGCTGGAATTTGCAACTTAGAGAAGAATTAAAATTTGTTATTTTCTTGGTGGGGGACGCTGGAAACATGTTCGTTTTGTTTCACTGTTTTACGAAGGAAGCGGTAACTGGTTACCGATGAACTTCTTTACGTAAACCAATCATCTTCTTTTGACACTACAAGGTATCTTGCCTGGAATGTAATTTATTCTTGTTCAAGGAATATAAGTAAACTATATCTCCTACACTAACATGAGAGGCTTTCCACAGATGTCTTTAGAGCTTTTTGGACTTTTCACTTGCACTGTTGATTTTCTAAACGTGCCTGATACTGTTGAGAAATTCAACATTTCTGTCCGAAATAGGAAGTTGTTCTTTGAGTAAACTTGATTTTCTTTGCGTCCACAACTCTCTAGCTGACAATCCTTCAGGACAGAATTGCGACAATTCAGTTTTCGCGACAGCAATCGCTCAGTTGAACCTTAGAAAGCGAAACCGCCATCTGGCTCAATAGTATGATTCTCATAATCTTCAAGCTCTTGAATTTTGCTTTTTCTCCTACAGGGTTTTTTGTTAACATTTTTCACGCGACCAATATCTAAAAGTTATATTCAGACGACGGAAGAGTATGGCGTCATCTCTCAAAGATGTAAAACATGGAGCAAGCGTCAACTCGAATGACAGCAGGAGGTCCATGAAGATTGGATGTAAATCAGTGCACAGGCATACTAAGGAATCTCTTATTAGTATCTCTTCTTTTTCTTTACTATGGAGGCAACAGTGTATGAAGTTGATGTTTCTCTTTAAAACAATTACTAACTGTTTTATTACGTTTTCATGACGTCTGAGCGAAACTCATTCCTACTACATCAGGAAAGGGTCTTCTGAGGATTGAGTACAAAACCCTGTTGGTAGTTTACGTAAGAACCCGCCACATAACAATGTCAGGATTAACTCTTTCAATGCTTGGTTATGTCCAAGGGCATAAAAATGTCCTCTTTATCAAAACCTGTGTGTTTGGGATGTTTTTTTGATGGATGGTCAAAGTTTGATATGCAAGGCCCGGTGATAAGACCATCAATGGCAGATCCTGGGTACGACAAATTAGGTTTCAACCGAAAGGACACAAGAGGATCAAGTATGTTTTACGACAAGGTATACCATCTTTGGCAATAGATCAGAGTTAGGTAAGGTTTCAACTTTAACAATTTGTTTTTTTTTGAAGGCCTAGGCCTTGAAAATAAATGTGAAATGAACGCGTCTCAGGTCTGGGCACTCTGAGACTGAATACTTTCCAAGCGATCTGGATGTGAATGGTAAGCGGCTTCTTACTGTTAAAGCTACATTTTTCTATGTTAATCGTTTCTAACAAAAAAACCCTCAGTGATTTTAAATTAAAATGTAAAATATTTGGAAAGGGGGGTTTTTCCAACATTCGGGGTGCGTTGCGGCGGGCCAAAATCAAATGGGACTTTGGGCAAAACCCAGAAAGATGTTTAACATGTACTTGATATGGGGAAAACCAACAGAAAGAAAGGAGGGTAAATTTTTTTGGGGAAATTTTTAGCGGGAAAACTCCCCTCTACAAAAATTTAAATTAAAATTGGGTTTTGAACACACGGTTTTACGTCTTTAGAAACACGTCTGCGGGACTGGACTGTTAATGTAGGGAAAACTGAAGTGTTTGACTGCGGCTCCCAATTTCCCAAGACCCTCTATCTCACAAGGAAACCCCGTTGGACCTGGTTTTTTTTTCGAAAAGGGGCCATTTGAAGAACCCAGCGGTAACGCTTCCCATCCCCCGCGTAACGTAAAAATGTAGGGGGCCAAATTTCCCAAACGTTTTTGACTGCCCCTTTTTATTTGCATCCAAATTTTGGTCGGGCGGGGCTGGGAAGGAAAAATTGACTTTTTTTAAAATTTTAGTGCTAAACCGATTTTTTGAAAATGCTTAAGTGGGGCTTCATCCCAAACATTTTGTTTTGAAGGATTTTCCACCCGCTGAAAGTTGCGAGTGGAGCTAATAAATTTGCGAAAAACCCGGGGGTAGAAAAACGACCCAACATTGTAAGGGCCAAATGAAAGATCGAAAACCCCAAAAGGGGCCCATTTTTAAAGGGGGGGGGACAACCCGGAAGAGAAGTTTATACGAGGGGGGTTGCTAAAATTTTTCCCCTTGGGCCCATCCATCCAAGGTTTGGTAGTGGATCTTGGACTATGATGGTTTTTGTGGGCTTCAGTTTCAAGTTTTTTTTCTGTAAAGCATCTATTACACGGGTCCAATGGCAAGGAGTTCGTCTGTAGTGTTTCCACCGATGTACAAATCATCTGCAAGTTTTCGCCACAACACCTTCTTGCAATAAAATCACCTAGCACACGACACCATGAAGTTCTTCCAATGCCGTTTTCTGAGCCTGGCATACCCATGGCACATCTTGTATAAACCGTATGCCTTTGTAAGGTGTCGCTACTCCGCAATACTTCATGGACTCCTTCGACAAAGGAATTTGTAGAATGCGCTTGTTAGGTCAGTTACTATTTATGTATGTCCATTGAACCTATTTGTACGAAGTATAGTGTCTACGTCTGGCATGAGTGAAGGCTGAGGTTTAGCATAACGACCAACATCAGCAAACGCTGTGACCAACCGATAAAACCTCCCTGACCTTTTTTTACCAAGAAAGAAGGGTTTAAGTATTTCAACTGTAATTGGGATATCTTCTGGCGCGAAAACACTCCTTGCTGTTCTAAATCATCGAAGTGTTTCTTGTAGCTCAACTAACTTATCTCTTGCATATTTGAGGTAGGCGTCCTTTACGCTGAGGTGGTTGAACAGGGCCCATGTTAACAACTGCTTTGAATGGCCCAGAAAAACCATTATATCCAGACAGAGTCTTATCAAATACACTATCATATTGCTCTAAGATGTTCTGGAAACACTGGCGAGTATTTTCAGGTAGTAATAGCATCTGGGTCAACTGATACGGTATCAGAGAAATGATTTATTGGTAGTCATCTTGGCATGACAAGTACGAACCAGGGGTGTGTCTTGAAAGTCTTGAGCTTTTGTATCATAAGAATCAACAGTGTGGCGAGCTTGACAAACATGTTCATTTTTATGCACATGGATGGGATTGGTCGTTGAATTCAGTAGTCTTACTTTACCAGACACTGCTTCAATAACTTGTGGAAGTGGCCATTGTTTGTTACGGATGCTCCGAACTTGGGCTCTATGGCAAGTGTGCCATCTGGATCAATGTTGTCTGGCAAAGTGACCTCCAGGTAAGATCCCGGCCATGTAATTGAAGACATATTGGAACTTGACCTAAGGACAAAAGCTTGGGTCCTTCGAACACTGTGAGAAACCGAGTCAGGTACCTCTGGTGCATAAAACACTGTATCAGAACCATGAATTTACACATTTGTTGCTTTGCAGGTCTAACCATAATGTCATTTGTTGCCATGAAAGGTATTCCACCAAGTAGTGAATCCACATCTAAGTTTTCAACCACTAATGCCTCAACAGTTAAACTCTGTTCGCCACGAGTAAGAACTATATGTGTCTCGCCAGCCACCTTTAATGGGGTGGAACCATCTTTCCCGGGGTGCAAGTTTGATTGCTTTTTTTAAAATTCCCATATAAATGTGCCAAAAAATTTCAAAAATGTTGATTTCTTTCTTTCCCCCCATCTAGGGTAAATTTTAGAGGAAAAAAAGTTTATAAAAAGTTTTAAAAGTTGGGGAAAATGGTTTTGGGGCTTAAAACGTCTAGAAAGGAGCCGACATGTTTACCCCAAAAATTTAGATTGCTGATTGTCTCTTTGGGAAAACTTGATCGGGGTTTTCCCGGGTCCCCCCCGTTTCGGGCCCAGAAAAAGTTTGACGAAAACTTGAAAAGAAAACCCTTTTCTTCCTCAGGGAAAAATTTTTCATTTGCTGAGAAAAGATTGAAAGATCTTCGGCCAACTTTTTTACCAAAAGGGAAAAAGGGGTTGGGACGAGAGATTGATCGAAATTTTCCGTTGTCTTTAGAACCTTTAAAAGCAGAACGCATGACTTTTGCATCAGCTACGGCATGTATTTCGTCTAGCAAACTGTCTAAAGCGAGAGAAATTTCAGGCTTAAGTGTGGCTAAAAAAGTCTTGAACGAAGTTCTGTTCCGTAGCGCTGTTTTTACTAGTGCCGGCAAACGATTGTCTAATAATCTCAACCATGTTAATACAACCAAGTTTTCGACTGTTGGGGTAATCTCTTCGTCTTCATCTGGTACAGTTCCCATATGAGATAGGCCACCATCTTTCTTTAATGTGTTATCTTCGATAAAACTTGATAAACGCTGGTATAAATCCTCTGGTCTCTCGCCTGGTTGAAGTTGTATACTGTCAAAAATCCAGAAAATGTGTGCTCCTGTTGACTGGAATCCGAAATGCAAACGAATTGTCTGCCAAATAGTTTTTATTTGACGTTGCATTTTTCACGATAGTGTTACGAGAAAATTATTGGGCAGAAGTTTGCAATTTGCCCTAACATGAGTTCTAGATAAATCACTTTTTGTGCAGCTGTGCGCCTCTTTGCCTCAGGAACTGATTCGCCATCATCAGTAAATCCGCGTTCTGGGTTTGTGTTTGTTTTTCGCTCCCACTGAAATCCCTCAACTAGGAACGGTGCAAAATTGGGATCCAGGGACAAAGTATATTGTAAATTTTGTCTCCAAGACTCGAACGATGTAATAGTTTCTTGTTTGGTCAAACACCATTGCTTGGGTGCACGTACTTGAGCCATTATTGTAAATGTTTATGTGTTTTGTCACTACGCAGTAGAGTAGAACTATCCGTTATTTTTGCACTTATTTCGACGTGAAATTTCCACAACAGTGTCCGCAAATTACTGGGTTGCAGATTGAGAGTGAGTCCTTTTCCTGCTGCCACCACGCCAGTAAGGCTTAACGGTATAGAAACACACAAATATATGAGTTTTGTAGTTTATTGATATTGCCTAAAGAATCGGCAACAAATGGCGTACATGTAATACGAAGGGGAACAACTCTTTTACAACAATGTTCTGTATATGTCCGTACCATACCGTACGCTGACAAACCGTACCTGACTACACTATGGCGATAAGTCTTTTATATCAAGGAACTGGAAAATCTTCACCGCCACCTCTCTTGGTAAGTCAATATCGAAGAATGGTATCTCAGTGATTTCATCCTAAAATAATGTAACAACAAGAAACATGGCAATGCCATGAAACCAGGTTTTCAATTATCACCATTGTAGATAAATATGTTGTATTTGAAATATAAATACAAGCAACAAACAATGTAACTATGTGCAATGTAAAACATGAATAATGTAGGAGGAATTGCCACTGAGTAGTGTTCACTATATATTCTTTATAAGGACAAAAAACAAAGGGCCATAATTAGGTCAAATATTATCCAATTGCAAAACCCCTACAATATGTGCCAACGCACTTGATGACAAAGCTTCTGTGAAAGTTTGGTCAAAATCCGTTGAGAAATGTAGGAGAAGTTGCGCAAAGAAGAAATTGTTCACTATATATTCTATATAAGGTAAAAAAAACAAAGGGCCATAATTAGGTCAAATATTATCCAATCGCAAAACCCCGACAATATGCGCCAGGGCACTTGATGACAAAGCTTCTGTGAAAGTTTGGTCAAAATCCGTTGAGAAATGTAGAAGGAGTTGCGCACAGAAGAAATTGTTAACGCCTGCCCGCCCGTCCGCCCGCCCATCCGCCCGCCGACATACCTCAATCTAATAACCAGTTTTTTCCTTCGGAAAACCTGGTTAAAAATCATTTACTCCATATAAATGTAAACACTTATTAATTTCTATATCTCTAGACTTTTGACTAGCCCAACAATCTGCTGTCTACGTCACAGTCACTGAGGGATGCAGGGTTGCCATTTTTTTTGGTTTAGACAGATTAAAACTACACCAGATTATGCAGCCCTAAATCAAAAGCAGTTTGTTCAGAATCAGCTTAAGACATCAATATGTTTTGACTAAGCCAGTTTACAATGTATTTCCACTTTTGGTGACGATATACTAATTCACAAGTCTACTGTATATTAAATTGGCCAGGTAACTCAGTTGATATTAGCCCAAAAAATTGTGTCACTGTGCCAGGGCTTATATTGTATATACGACAGTAGCTCTTCGCACACAACCCACTTATGATTCAAAACAATGGGGAAAGTTTTCCTTCTATGTGTAATGTAACACACAGGAGATCAGACTATCATTGTCAACTTTGACAGCTTCAAATATTTAATAAAACTCAATATTTCTTGTAAAAATTACCAACCAGCAAAGCTCATTCAAATTAATCAATTTAAGTGAAAATTAATCAGAAAACTGTATGCTTTTTTATGCATAACACTCTAAACATGCCAATGTTTTTCTTGTATAACACCACTAAAACTCTACCCAATTTGGAAGTTTGTTGAAAGTTTATATTTTTAAACATCACTAGCTTGAAGTATGTACTCCAGGAAATCTGTTTTTATCATAAGTAGAGACCAACATCAATCAAATATCAGTTTTCAAAATCAGTCTGTCTTGCATTCGAAATATTAAGACTAAGTTCAAAAGGTGTGCTGTTTAGATCTATTCTTGGTCAAGCTGCACATTTTACTAATCCTGTGACAATCGGCACCAAACAATTGGTGCCAAGCTGAAAGTAACATTGATATGCTTTGTGTCAATACAAATTTTTCCCTCAGGCCATCCATAAAAAATTGTTTGTTTGTAGTGCTCCGACCGACCCATGAAAATGGCCCCGACTCTAAAAATTTTTTACACCTTCGAGGATTTTTTTTTTTTGAGATCATTATATACCCATTCTGTTAAAAAGATCTTTCTCCGATAACTTTTCAGACAAATTTTGAACTGAGAAGTAGAAGAGTAAAAGAATTTTATTCCAAAACCAAAATAAACGCACGCTTTTCATCGATATTTTGCCAAACTTCGACCCCGAACATCGGCGATTTCACATTCGCCAGAAACCTTAAAATTTCGCAAAGGGCATAAAAATTCTCAGTTTCCAAGCCAAACATGTGAATGAATTGTTTTTTTGTTAATTATTTAACATTTAATCTTATAAAAGTCGATCCCCTTTCGAAGATATTAGCTAAAATAATTGCCGACCGGATGATTCTCTTACACACTGTGTGAAGCTGTACTCGATTTTCCTATTCATTCCACTAAATGCTGCATATATACGTACACGGTACAGTTTATGGAAATGATGCCCTCTTCAAGATATTTTTACAAATATTAAGTTTTTGTCTGGACATATTAAACCAGACTAAAATTCGATTTATTTTTGATATAAAAGTCACACCGTATTACCGGCGGCAGTGATGGCAGATCACTGCAGTGATGGCAGATATCTGAAAATTACCGATCGATACAGGTAGGTTATAAATTTGGTTGGTTTAATTATATTACACAAATACGGCCCATTTCATTGCTATAAAACTATTGTCCATTGAATGGAGATACTGTAAGGTAATTTTGGACTCGTTTTTTCCTGTTTTCAGACTATTTTGAGCAGGTTAAAAGTGAAAGCCTTAGAAAAATCCGTGAAAATGTCTGTTTTCTGTTAAAAATATCTCAAGTTTTAAGTAAATGGCAGGATTTCCTGTTATCAATATAGACGTTCATCCATTGGGGTCACGCAAGCCAAATATCTACCCCGTGAGTCTTTTCTTGAAAGTTTTACAGACGCTCAATCTTGTCCGGTCGAAGAAAAAATGCTGCCGTTGTAGGCAGATACATATTATAAATGCTGCCGTCGATGGCAGAAATACCATGAAAGTGGCTAACATTCTGACAGAAAATCAAGTTCAATCTTTTATCAATTCCTCTTTTCTTTGCGTCCTTTTAGTCAGAATTGGGACGTTAAACTATCATTTCTAATATTTTCTCAAGATAGAAAAGTTATTAACCCATTACCCCATGAGCATCTTGTGAAAAATGGCTGTTTTCATTGAAAGGTCTCCCGTTACAAGTTCAAGTTGCTATAAAACTATAAAAACTGCTTCAATACTAATCAAACTTGGCACAAATGTTGACTGGACCATTGCCTTTGTAACAACATGTTCAGTCTGAAATTTCCTGTTACCATAGCAACTAGGGGACATCTCAAATTGCCAAAAATCACTATTTTGCTTTGATTTTTTTCCATCAAAATGTATTTCAAAGTGCTGCCACTTCTCAATGGATTGAGATAGAGTCAAAGGCTTTTCAGCATTGGTTACACGTTACCTTATGATCGACCTGGGGCCATTTTTAGCCTCCCACAAGTCCAAAGTTTTCTTGGCGATGAGGGGGACTCAGCCCCCCTTCAAACCCCCCAAACAGAAGGGGACACATCCCCCTTCTGGCAACCCCCTGATGTATCTTTTGGATGGGGGTGGGGGCCGCGCCGAAAAAGTGGTCAATTTTTTAAACAACATTTATCAAAAAAAAACAAGTGTTTGGGGGCCTAAATAAGGCATTTTTTCACCATTTGAGAAAGCAAAAACGGAGGGGGGGGGGGGTGAAAAGGCGTAGAAAGGCGTATTTATCTGGTAATGGGTTAACAGAAAATGATGAAAAAAAACGAAATTACCCAAAAACGCGTTTTTCCATGTTAAAACATGGCCTCACATATAATTTTGAAGAACAATTGCTGTTTTGTAGATTTTTTGATTTTTTTCATTAATGCGGTATGTGCATCGAAATAAAGCTTATTAGCAACATGCAGTTACAATACAAAAAGTTATGATTTAGTACCACAAAATTTCACTATAAATTGAGAAATGAACATGAAAAACTTCATTTTTCTATATTCATGCATGTGTGCTTGATCTGTTGTGTCTGTCAGTTACATGCATACAATACTATATGTATCTTACGTTTAGCAGCGCACTCCCTTTTTAAGACATAACGCCTGCATATTACAGCAAGTAACTTCTGTAAGTGGATATTCATTTGCCAGCATATGACATTATTTTCTCGAGGTAATAAGGTTCATCGCTTTATGACAAATAAAGGCTGAAATTTAGTTAATCGGCGCAGATTATAAATTATTAAATTGATGTAATATAGGGGAGACTATTAACCTCGCAACTGGCATCAGTGTATCCATAAAACAATGTATGTTAATGTAAAATGGAAATATAATATTATTGACAGTTCAAATATTTTCCTATATTATCAAGTTCTTGAAAAACACGACAACGTGGATTCATTTCTTTAAATTTTCATGTTTGTAATAGCGTTGTAGTTTGCCTTTGAATTACATTTACTATGCTAAACTATTAACAACAGTTCTAACATCATGTGCTCCCATTTAACTATATATTTTTTCATTCATTTTAGTTGTAACCATGACAACTTATAAAGATGAACCTTTCGATGATTCATATCACAAGATGAAAATAAATCCTGTATTTATAGGAAAAAAACTAGAATTTTTTGATTTGTTATATTCTTTTTCTCTTTTTTGACCTTTCAATTCATGTGAACAGATCAAGCACACATGCATGAATATAGAAAAATGAAGTTTTTCATGTTCATTTCTCTATTTATAGTGAAATTTTGTCGTACTAAATCATCACTTTTTGTATTGTAACTGCATGTTGCTAAAAAGCTTTTTTCGATGCACACACCGCATTAATAACTTTTCTATCTTGAGAAAATATTAGAAATGATAGTTTAACGTCTCAATTCTGACTAAAATGACGCAAAGAAAAGAGGAATTGATAAAAGATTGAACTTGATTTTCTGTCAGAATGTTAGCCACTTTCGTGGTATTTCTGCCATCGACGGCAGCATTTATAATATGTATCTGCCTACAACGGCAGCATTTTTTCTTCGACCGGACAAGATTGAGCGTCTGTAAAACTTTCAAGAAAAGACTCACGGGGTAGATATTTGGCTTGCGTGACCCCAATGGATGAACGTCTATATTGATAACAGGAAATCCTGCCATTTACTTAAAACTTGAGATATTTTTAACAGAAAACAGACATTTTCACGGATTTTTTCCAAGGCTCTCACTTTTAACCTGCTCAAAATAGTCTTAAAACAGGAAAAAACGAGTCCAAAATTACCTTACAGTATCTCCATTCAATGGACAATAGTTTTATAGCAATGATATGGGCCGTATTTGTGTAATATAATTAAACCAACCAAATTTATAACCTACCTGTACCGATCGGTAATAGGGTATGTAAGTCTCGTCATGTGACTTGCGAGATTTCACGATATTTTGCACTTCCGGGTACAAACAAATATCAACAACATTGCTTATCTATATTGGGTAATACTTGTATGCCGGTGGGAAAGTAAAACTTACATGGAAAAGCAAATGATATGTGGAAATTGGCAGAGCTTTTTGTTTTGTAACGAAATGCAAATGGTCTCATCTTGTGAACAAGTATCAATGAAAGACAACTTCGTATAATCTTCAGGTGGGTGTGTCATTTCAAATTCAGTTTATCCCAATAAATGTTGTAATATTTTCATTTCCATGTAAATCTGATAAATTTGTTTTTTGATACAACATCATTCGCATCTGATACCAGACTGGTGAATTTGATTTTA
>NW_026859337.1:0-31362 GCF_026571515.1 Ruditapes philippinarum
ATGTAGGTATTGAAAATGTGAATTTGAATCAACCCAAATTGTGTTAAAAATATTAGGCAGAATATTTTATCTCTACCGCATATCGAAATTTTACGTTTAAATGAAGTAGACCGCTTCAAATATACAGCGACCCCCTAGCTTAATTAAATGGTGGAAGAAGAAACTGAGCATTATTATATGGGGCATTTTGTAGAACTGTCGGTCAGACTAAAATGACTTGATAACTTTCTTCATAATGGTACAAATTGAAGACGTTGAGGTGCACTGAAATACAAGTCAATTATTTTTTCCGATCGCCTCAATCCTTATCCGAAGTTTGACGGAAAATGTCAAAATGTTGCCCTGTTTTTAACATTAGATTGATATCACATACATCTGTTCTCAAATGATCCCTGTTCTTATCTAAAAAGTACACGTATTATAGAATCAAACATTTGTCATTAACCATTCTAACTTGTGCCACAGAAATGAACATGAGCATTGTGTGTATAATCTTTCTAGGAATATTCTGTAATTTGAATATTTGTGACATGAAAGAATGTGGCAAAGCAGACAACAAGCGACTCCTGCTTCATTCGGAATCTGACGTGATGAATGAGTTATTGAAACTCAAATCTGAACTAGCTAATCTGACGTCAGACAACAATGCTTTGAAAATGCAGGTAACAGAACTGCAGTCAAAAGTCAACCATCTGGAACAATCTGATGTGGCGTCCGTGCACACTCGGGTGGGCAGACTTGAACAGTCTTTAAACAATGTTATAAATGGATTAGGAAACTTAACTCAGGGTAACTAGATTTAAAGTTCCCTACTATATCTATGATGCAATAATACAATTTCATTATGATTTAAATGCTACATGTATAATCAGGAAGTTACGATTTTAATTGATTATCAGCTCTATCTGGGGTATTTTTGTTTTATTGAGATATATTGTGAAAGTAATCATTTAGCCTATGGAAGCCTGTAACCGATCAATTTTATTTTATTTTAGTTAGAAATCCTCTATTGACATTACTATTGTGCATTTGAGAAGGGGTAATTTTTGTTTTCTTGATACGTTATTTTTGTCTTTTGGTTTATATTGGGTACAGAGCCAAATGTACTTGTGGCTTATGTAGGATACAGATGTCCAATGTACGATACACTCATCAAATGAACGACACCTCTGTTAAATGCAAGACTCATACATTCAATGTATAATACTTAATGTACGATACGTATGTAAATGAACGATTCTTATCTATTGTAAATGTTCAACACATCGTTTTTTCAATGTATAATAGTTATTGTAAGTCAAATGCACGATATATAATGTACTTATGGATGATGTCTATGACAAATGTATGATATCATGTACTTATGGACGATGTCTGTTGTCAAATGTATAATATAATGTACTTATCGACGATGTCTTTGTCAAATGTATGATATAATTTACTTATGGATGATGTCTATGACAAATGTATGATATCATGTACTTATGGACGATGTCTGTTGTCAAATGTATAATATAATGTACTTATCGACGATGTCTTTGTCAAATGTATGATATAATGTACTTATGGAAGATGTCTATGACAAATGTATGATATCATGTACTTATGGACGATGTCTGTTTTCAAATGTATAATATAATGTACTTATGGACGATGTCTTTGTCAAATGTATGATAAAATGTACTTATGGACGATGTCTTTATGTCAAATGTTCGATGTAATGTACTTATGGACCATGTCTTTGTCAAATGTATGATAAAATGTACTTATGGACCATGTCAAATGTACGATATAATGTACTTATGGACGATGTCTTTATGTCAAATGTTCGATATAATGTACTTATGGACGATATCTTATCAAATGTACGATAGAATATACTTAGGGATGTCTATATGCCAAACGTACAGTATAATATACTTATGGACGATGTCTTTGTCAAATGTACAGAATAATTACAAATGGACGATGTCTATATGTCAAACGTATGATATAATGTACTTATCTTAACCTAGTTTTCTTTCGACCATATAATGATAAACCGTTCATTGTACTTATAAATACCGGTTTTTGTTAGAACAATACCAACATTCATATTATTTTCAGACATGACAGGTAGCACTTACATAAGATGGGGTAAAAATAGTTGCTCAAGTGATTCAGAGGTGATTTACCAAGGTGAAGTATTCTAAAATCTTATACCGAATTACGTTCTTTAACCTTTAATGTTACTTGAATTTCACTTTCGTTATCACTATAAATTTTATTGAATATATTCATTTTCATTATTTGTTCGGTTCGTCAGACCAAACAAATAATGGTAGCGAAATTTCAGACCCTGATATGCTTATTTTCAAAAACCGAAAGTAGTCCGAACTCCACGAAGCGGTTACTTCCCTTTATAAGGACACTTACGCCGAAAATTGAAGGGGAGATCACTGAGTAAAGATTGTCAAATGACAGGCGCATAAATTTTCAAGTCTTCCAGGGGAAGAAAAAATAGTTCCCGATTGGTCGAAGATTTCTAATATTGTGTAATTCTTTACAGATATACATGCTTATATTAAGCTCCATGATTATTTACATCAGTGTTAAACAACAGGTTTACAGTGAACAAAATACAAATGTACCTCGAAATTGATAAGGGTTACAAACCCTAATTTAAAATAATGTGGTTTTCTTCTGGCTGTTATCAGGAGGTCTGAGGTCTTGACTTTAAATCCAACTTCAGGCAACTCATGTTTTTTTGTTTTGTTTTTGTTTGTTTTTGAATATCAGTGTTGCAATTAGCCTTATTACCAATTTATAACAGTTATAACACTGAAAACAGCATTGATGGCACTATACAAAAACAAATTGGTTTATATTTTCAAAACCTTTACCTTTCTGACATTCTGAGACACAACAAATTCAATGCCTTCTGTGCTTTGATTATTAACTAAACTACGACATTTAGGTCTGCCGTTAGCATTGCAACATACGACTATGCAGCATTTAATGGCGGTTGCAAGATTTGACTGCTAGGTTTAATAAGCGTAGCTTAAAATGGATTTCAGAGAATTTACAAAAAATGTATTTGCTTTTTTAATTATTGTAATTCAGGATACATTGCTGGGAAGTATAGCTCGGATCCAGGGAGCGGAACTAACCATCTTTGTCTACCTAATGACCCGACATGGGCAAACTATGACAACATTACAACCAGCTGGAGAGGTACTCTTTTCGGTACAGAGATTAATCTTCAAGAACCAAATCCCATATTTGAATATCCGGTAAACAACCAAGACCTCCCGTGCACAGTCTGTAAATCTAAGCGTACAACCTCATTGATGATACCTGCAAGAAAGAACTGTTACACTGGATGGACATTGGAGTATTGGGGATATCTGATGACGTCAGCATATACGACCTTAAGACTGCCTCAGACCATATTTGTCTAGACGCCAAACCAGATTTCAACCCCCATGGTGCACAAAATGACGACCAACATGTTATTTATCCAGTTGAAGGGCGCTGTGGATCCCTTCCGTGTCCGCCATATGTAAACGGGCGTGAACTTACTTGCGTCGTGTGTTCAAAATAAACGTCTTGATTTGTGAGAGTTTTTGTCTCTACAATTTATGTGGTAGAGCTACTTAAGTCAGAGGTTATTATCAATGAAAGCGCAAAAAAAATAGAAAAAGGGTATGTAACTGTTAGCAACATATACATATACAGTTACTTACCTTTTTCTGATTTTCATTCGGTAGCTTACACCATATGCTTCTAGCGTAGTATACATGCCCGCCTGTTGCCCGCTAACCAACGGATTTAACAGATCGGTACGGTGACACACAGGTGACATGTGAATGTTTTTACTTATCTCGCGCGCACGACGCACGAGATACTATCTCGTGCGCACAATAAGTAAGTTGTGCACACGAGCTAATTAAGTCATGCACAAGAGTTACTTTGTCGTGAGCACGAGATACTATGACGTGCGCACGAGATATTATGCCGTGCACACGAGTTACTTATTAAATCATGTGCAAGTTACTATGTCGTGAGCACGAGATAAAGTCATGTGTCGCCCTTTCTTATTTTTATTGATGAAGCTGTGAGAAATTACATTAAACTTTTTAATAGTGCTATTTCAATGTTGAATTTGTCGCATGCTTAAGAATAAATAATTATCAAAAAATGACTGAATTTTGTCAAATTAGCATTTCAAGGTTTCATTTTTCATTACCAGATTGTTATAAAATAGAATCATGCTAAATATCAATTAATTTTGTTTATTTATGCACTCATCAACATTAAAGTTATAATTATTTATATTTACTTATTAAAGATCCTGCATGTTTTGTGATTGATATTGTTACTGTGTGTATACCACACTTGCAAAAAATTACATATGTATATAATTATGCAAATACAATGTAAAACAATTTTCAAACATCAAAGAATATGTAAAATGTGTACGGCAAATATTTGTGCACATTATATTTAATCAATAAATTACATGCATTCATTTCTTATTGGAAAATTTGACTTAGAATTTATAGAAAATAAATTTCTAATTACCTCCCTTTATTTACATGAAATGTTAAATTGGGTAATATCTTTATAAATAATGCTTATTGGAACTTAAAATATTGACAAATCTTAATTTGAGCATCATATTTATGAAATAAAACCATGAAAAAATTGTGTTACAGGATCTTTAAGTAATTAAACAATTAAGTTTTAAAGTAAAAAATCAGTAAAATTAATGACTTTAAAAAATTATTGTTCTTATATTTTACACCATATTTTATAAAATCCAATATTCACAACTTTATCATGAAAAAACTATTACACAGATATATATTTTTTGTAAAAGTCTAATTGCTATTCATTGAAATAAAAAGTAACTGCTTAATACATATAACAGGTCTAGTGCACTTCGAAGTGCACTTCAAAGTGCAGATCAAGTGCACTAGTAGTGCACATCTAGTGTACTCCAAGTGCACTTTGTGTAACCTTTAGTGTGAACTCAACTGTACCTTATATAGTTACAGTATCAGGGACTAAAGTTCTTCGAAAGCGGATGTTATATCTCGCTACGTATATATTAACAAGATCACTGTGCTAGACTTTTCTCAGTGCTTGATAGTCAAACAAGTGCTGGATATTGTTGAATTTTTTAAATAATGAATCTTAGATAGTGACCTCATATTATGCTCTTAATAAGAGAGTTGTATTTCAACCCATTCCCTTCAGTAGTTTTTGAGATACCATATTGCACGCAAAATTTGACGCCGACACCTGGGATAATACAATAGCTCTCCCTATCCTTCAAATAGTGGAGCTAAAACAAGAGATTTAGTCAAAGCCGTCCGATGAGCTCAATAGCTTGAGCGTTGGACTGTGAATCGGGCGACCCGGGTTCGATTCCTGGACGGCGCAAGTCACTTTCGTTGTGATTGATCATGAAATCCTTTCTACGGTCATTCGCATTGTACCTCTGCTCTTGCATGTACAGAAGTAACCAGTTCCTTGCGAAAGTAAAGGCAACCAGTACTGGCAAACTGCTTGACAGCCTGCCCAGGAAAGATGCGGCGGCTGAACTGTACTCAAGTGATTTCAATGTGGCTTACTGCCATGATCTGGAGTGAAAACTACCACCACCACCTTAATTTTAACAGGCGATATTTTAACTCTCTCAACAGGACACAATATATGTAGCGAACTTGATATCGCAAGTCAGCAAGAATTTAGTTTATCAAAATAAAATTAAAAGGATGGTCATTCCCAGGAACAAAGTAACAGCATTGAATGTTTTTTTCGACGACATTAACAGTTGGAAGATGCAGAAACTCTATCATGTCTTGCATAACGTCTGACATTCTATCAGAAAAACAACAACAACACACTTTGACTACTTATCCAATTACTCACTATTCTTTCGACGAGAAATAATCTAATAATAGTCAAATAATCTTAGACCGAAGTCATATATAATTAGTCTTGTTTGATTTTAGAATAAAATAAAACAAGACTAACAATATTCTGGAGTAGGGCTTCCGGTGGCGGCTACAAATGATTTTTGGAAGGAAATTTTTTCAAAAAAAAATTTCCTTTCTATAGTAACGGTCTGCTCATATTAAAAAGAACGAACAACACCTAATTGACTTCTGTTTAAGCTCAATAGAAAACAAGTAGTGAATGCGACCAAGAAAGTAGTGCAGCAGAACTATATGTATACTTTCAAACGTGGATGATTTGAAGAAAAAGATGATGTTCAAAAAAACTTGAAATGATGATATTCAATGTTAGCTTACATCAATGGAACATAATCTTAAACGTGTACGAAAAAAAACATCAGTATTATTACGCATTAGGCCAAAGAAAAATTGGTGTCCATGTACCTATGTACAATAAATTGAATATAAATAAGGTGTAATTTTGTAGCAGAGATGCTGAAAAGTTCACATATAAGTCAACCGAAGGGAAATAAAAGTATTTTTTGTATATATTTAGCAATTTATTGAATAGCATTTTATGCCACCGCTGAATTTTTTACGTCGATAACTCAAGAGGAAACAATGGATACAATATGTGGCCTTAAAAAGGCATACTATTTTTGCAAAAAAATGGTTCGCAAATTATCATAGAATCAAAGCGTTTGAAACAAAAATATTATTATGTAAATAATAAAAAACAATATTTCAGTACAAGTCTTTCAAAAGTATTTTGGAATTAACGGATGCAATTTGGTAAAACTTGCTTTAGACTAATAAGTAGGGCACACCGTTCGGACCATCGACAGAATAACGTTCGTGTTTTTCAGATTTCAAGACATAGATTTGCTGATGAATAACATCGCAAAGGTTTGTGGAAATGCTTTTATTTCTTTGTTCAAAATCGCTTTGTGTTTGCAGATGTTAATTTGTTAGACAAACGAAATTAGGTCAAGGATTGTTTACATTATTGAATTTACAGGTAAACTCGGCCCTACACCAACTCGGGACAAGTGACATAGTCAACTCGGCCCTCTAAAAACCATATATTAGGATTAGGATATAGATTGTTTAGTTAATAACATATTGTTTGAAATTATCTTTAAGATAAATAATTATCTGAAGAAGACATATCAAGAGACAAGACAATATATGTTAAATATTGATCAATAAATAGAGTTTTTAGATTGAATTTTTGTGACAATGAATTTTATTGTATTTAAATTAATACTGTTTGTTCTTTAATATGACAAATGCTTTTTTAATGATATTTTTTTACAAAAAATCTGGAGTAGCAAAATATGCGTTTAAATTTGTAATTCTTTCTTTCTCTACAAATTCACATACAAATTGGTACTTTCATCAATAAAACCACGGATTTATATTACATAATTTAATGTAATATAAATCCGTGATAAAACTTTTCAATATCCTTGAGTAGATGTCTGTTACAGTAGTGTGAAAATGTTAAACCATGAAAGTTATGATGAAAACATATCAAAAGTAAGAAAAGTAATCATTACCAGTAATATATAATTATGGGCCGAGTTGACCCGTGCTGAGTTGGAATAGGGCCAAGCTGACTCGAGGGCCAAGTACGTTTTAGGGCCGAGCTGACCCTGATTCGAATTTACAGTGTTGACTGTTGTGTAGGATTTGCTTTTTCATATCTATTGTATATAGACTATCTATTAACATAGAAATAAGTTTATAATATATTTAACTGTTGTGTACAATTGATATTCGATCACTGTATCAAAATTTATCTCAGCCCTCCTGATTTTTATTTGGCGAGGTCCGAGGACTGACAGACAGCCTTTTCGCACAGACTGCAATTTGCAGTTGGTATAGTAATTTTTAGTGTTTGATGATCAGAAGATTTTTTCCTTCTGAAAATCATGGACTTGAATAATTCAAATCTGTGTGAAAGTGCAAAGAGAAAGAGACTGAAAATTAATTCATTATTTCTATGGACAATATAGATGTTATAAATTTGTAATCAAACATGTGGGTCAATTTTCAGCAGTAGTTGAATCATGACAAAGTATTTTTAATAATTTTATTTAACTTCTGGCTATTTGAAAATTTCATGCTGGATGTTTGCTTACCATTACTTTTTGCATAAGAGCTCTATGATTGACATTAAAGTCCACGGGCCAATTCATTTCTGATATATCTATAATCTTTCCGATATCTTGTTATAATATAAATGACTGAACATCATTTTAGAATTATTAGGAAGAAATACATATGTTCATTCTTTGTAAAAATGTTAGAAGACTTGCAAGTTACCGACTTAATCATTGCATTTATTTATTATTGAAAAAATGCTGAACAGCTAGTCTCAACAGTGTTATAGGCGAGAATTTTCAGTTTGCATTAGGGCCAAAATATATTGTTAGTCATGACGGCTTTCCTATTGCTGTCAAAAAACTTTAACCTTGTTCATAACTTTTTCAGATCTTGGTGTATTGTCTTCATACATGGCCACAACAACCCTTCAAATAGACCAGACTAAACTTAATTAACTTGACCACCATATTAACATTCAAGGTAAATTTTAAGGTAAATAAAGGTCTAAATTTTCTTGATTTTTGCTATTAGTAGCTATAACTTTGTTATTTTTGAATGCTTGAACAACAATCTTTCAGGATAGGACCTGACTCACTCATAAATGTCCTTGAAGCTTTTGTGATCAGAAGTTGTACAGAATAATACAAACCCAGAACAATTTCATTTACTTGGTTTTGCAACTTCTGAGACAATGGATTTTAAAGATAGTTGTTGTTTTCTTGAAATTTCAGGACAGTATAGTAGATAGTAAAGACATTTAATACATACTGTATATATACTATAATTACTTTAGTGTCCAACTTTATTTGTCATCCAATGAAAACGCTGTATCTCTTAAAAATTGTGTGCGTTAATTTTCATAGATTTAGTACAAAAGTCGATACTATATCGAATTACCTCCATAGTCGACTTCTATTTTTCATGGTACTTCATAAAACTGCATAGTGACGTAATAAAGTGAATGATAATGAGGCCAAATAAAGTTTGACGCTAACTATGTTAGTATTCATCCGTGCTGTTCTACAGAAATTAGAAACATTCTCCTGTCGCTATTGCTCCCATCGAAGTTTCTTATTTCTGTAGAACAGCACGGATGAACACTAACATATACATAGTATACTATAAAAATCTTTATGCTTGGACAATTTTGAACAAATTGTCTCTTAAACAGTGTAAGAAATTAGGATTTGAATCGACTTGGCTGGTCGGACTATTAGATTGAAATATTTACTTGCCCAAAAGACATTTCACTAGCACGATTCATTTGTTCAAAACAGTTGTTTTTATTGCCTCTGAAAATACAGTAGCCTGGTCAGGCTTTTTACTGTGAAAAGTTGGTAGCCCGAGGAGAAATTTAGTAGTCGGGCTCTCAGACTACTGCTAATTTCGAACATTAGCTGCTTAAATTATTGATTTGATATCAACTAACATAATAATTGGGATACTATATGTATATCTAATAATAATTATATTTTATTTTTCAGAAGTTCGGCCTACATGTCAGATTTATGAATGTGAGCAGCAGGATATCGATTTTAAGGATGCTTTAGGGTCAATGACAATGAAATCATGAGAGATAAAGGCTAAAATGTGAGACTGTCAATCTGACTAACCTTGAAGTGAATAAATGGAAAAATGTTTCTTTCAAAGGCATGGGCATTTAAGGAAGAGGTACATGATTATTTAGAAGTATTTGTATATGATATTTCTTAATTATTATTTTCTAATAGCTTTTATTCTTGACTTGTTTAAAGGCTGACACAGGACAGTTTATTTTAAGTCAGTGAGCTTCTGTCACTGGATAGACTATTGTCACAAAAAGCCAAATTTATAAAAAAGAATTAGTGTATTTAAATATCTTATACAAGAAATTAGGTCCAAAATTAATAGCAAGAACAATTGTGACATGTAACATGTATTTAGGAATTCAGCTTTCCTTTCCTTTTCACCTCAGGACAATTCACATTAAAATATTGAATATTCACAGTAAGCAGTGTTAGCACTCCAACATATCTGACATATATGATCATCTTATCATCACTTAGCCAGAATCACTCACATTTATGAATTTGAATAATTTTGAAAAAATTGCTGCTAAGCAAATAGATAAAATACCCGGGGTGTCTGTGACTGATTGTTTTAGTTTATTGACTCCTTTCACTGCTGTAAGTTCAAGCTCAGCATTTTTTCATGTGAGAAAGCTCATTTATGGAACATTGATGGTATCCATGTGCCTGAAATCATACACATAGGTGCACCAAGGTCTTCCTCAACCAGTAAAGCTGGAAGGAAATTGTGCTGAAAATTGCCCCCCCCCCCAAAAAAAAAAAAAATTTTTTTTTTTTTTTTTATAAAAATAGTGGAATTTTAATTTAATTTTGCAATTAACTTTTTCTAAACAAATATTTCAGGAAACAGAGGCGCTTATATGATAGAACAGATAAAGCAGGAGCGATAAGGAAAGATACATGTAGATGCGTCTTCATGTCGGAAACACTAAAGAAATAGAAATATTGTGGTTTTATAAAACTTAAAAGAAATTGGAATACCAGGAGACTGCCTGCCCTTTGCAATGTTGGATAATGAGTTCTTAGATGTGATGTCGAAAGTCTCATGAATATAGTACCATGACTTAATCTAATTAGAAAAAGAAATGACATTGAGGAGAAAACTAGTCACCAGTCTTTCACCAATAACTAGAGATAACTTTCCAATATTTGAAATATCATAATATGTATAGAACTTTAATGAGCCACCAGTTTTTCACCAGGAAAATAAGATCACTTAACTATTTTTAGCTCACCTGTCACAAAGTTACAGGGTGAGCTTTTTTGATCGCTTTTCGTCCGGCGTCCGTCCGTAAACTTTTACTTTAAATGAAATGTCCTCATAAACCACTTAGCCAATTTCATCCAAACTTTACAGGAATGTTCCTTTGGTGGTCACCTTTAAATACTGTTCATAGAATTTAATTTCATGCAGAACGCTGGTTGCCATGGCAACCAAAAGAAAATGACATAAAGTATCTTCTTTTAAAGAACTCAAAGAGCTAGAGCTTAGACAAAGTATCTTCTTTTAAAGAACCCAAAGAGCTAGAGCTTAGACATTTGGCATGAAACATCTTCTAGTGAGTGTCTACCAAGTTTGTTCAAATAAAAGCCCTGGGGTCAAAATTGCCCCGGCCCCAAGGGGTCATTGATTTTCCCTATATGCATATAGTAAAAACTTAAAAATCTTCTTTTAAAGAACCAAAATAGCTAGAGTTTAGATATTAAGCATGAAACATCTTCTGGTAAGTGTCTACAAAGTTTGTTCAAATAAAAGCCCTGGGGTCAAAATTGGCCCCGCACCGGGGGTCATTGATTTTCCTTATATGTGTATAGCAAAAACTTAAAAACCTTCTTTGAAAAAACCCAAATAGCTAGAGTTTAGATATTAAGCATGAAACATCTTCTGGTAAGTGTGTACAAAGTTTGTTCAAATAAAAGCCCTGGGGTCAAAATTGGCCCCGCACCGGGGGTCATTGATTTTCCTTATATGTGTATAGCAAAAACTTAAAAACCTTCTTTGAAAAAACCCAAATAGCTAGAGTTTAGATATTAAGCATGAAACATCTTCTGGTAAGTGTGTACAAAGTTTGTTCAAATAAAAGCCCTGGGGTCAAAACTGGCCCCGCCCCAGGGGTTTCATTGTTTTTAACTATATGTGTATAGTAAAAACTTAAAAAATCTTCTTTTAAAAAACCCAATGAGCTAGAGCCTAGATGTTTAGCATGAAACATCTTCTTATGGTGTCTACCAAGTTTGGTCAAATTTAAGCCCTTGGATAAAAATTGGCCATGCCGGGGGTGGGTGGTGGTGCAGAGGTCTTTGTTTTACATTATATTTGGGTAGAAAAAACTTAACATCATGAAACATCTTCTAATGGGTGTCATACAAGTTTGTTCAAATAAAAACCCTGGGGTTTAAACTGGCCCCGCTCCAGGGGCCTATATACACATGGCCCTCTTGTTGAAATATGTATGAACAAATCTTTATCAACTTCAAGGTTTTATCGAAGGAATTTGAATTACTTGGCACAAATGATTGTTATAATAAGACGATGAGTCATGTGCAACAACCAGACCCCTACCTCCAGGGTCAAGGTCGCACTTGCTCATTCAAGGTCAACATTGTCTATTTGAGAGTATATCTCATGTCTGGTCTATAACTTTCCTATCTCTAAAGGGATTTTGTAAATACTTGCCACAATTGCTCACAATAATGAGAAGATGTGTCATGCGCAACAACAGGTCACCTGCCTCCAAGGTTAAGGTCACACTTGGAGGCCAAATATTAACATAACCTGTTACAGGGTATATTTCGTGTCTGGTCCATAACTTTGTCATTTATTGAAGGAATTTGAAATAACTTGGCACAAATGTTTGTTATAATAAGATGATGATGCGCAATAACCAGACCCCTACCATTAGGGTCAAGGTCACACTTGCTCATTCAAGGTCAACATTGTCTATTTGAGGGTATATCTCGTGTCCAGTCTATACCTTTCTTATCTTGAAGGGATTTTGTAAATACTTGCCACAGTTGTTCACAACAATGAGATGATGTGTCATGCGCAACAATCGGTCACCAACCTACAAGGTCAAGGTCACACTTGGAGGTCTAAGAATAACATAGCCTGTTATAGGGTATTTTTTTTGTCCGTTCCATAACTTTTTCCTATATCAAAGGATTTTGAAAACACTTGGCACAAATATTCACTATAATAAGACAATGTGTCATGCGCAACACCTGCATCCCTACCTCCAAGGACAGGGTCACATTTCGAGGTAAAAAATTAACATAGTCTTTTAAAGGGTATATATTGTGTCCAATGTAGAACTTCTTCATAGTTCAAGGAATTTTGAAATAACACATAGGCACAAATAGTCACAATAATAAGACTATATGTCAAGTACAACACCTGCACCCCTGCCTCCAAGGTCAAGGTCACACTTAGAGGTATAAAGGTAACAAAGTCTGTTATATGGTATATTTTATGCACCGTCCATAACTTCTTCATAGATGAAGGGATTTTGAAAATACTTGGCACAAATAGTTACAATGATAAGATGATATGTCATGCACAACACCTGCACCCCTACCTCCAAGGTCAAGGTCACACTTACAGGTCAAAGCAGGGATTTTTTCCAGGATTTTGGGAACATAACCCATACCCATGGAACTGGGAATTTCAGCAATATTTTCTTAAAAATTGGGAAAAAATACATGACTGAAATTTTGTAGTGATTAAATGTATGCAAGCAATCACTGCCTAGAATGGCTTCTTCAAACATTTTAACACTATAACAGTGAAGAAGCCCTTATTTTCAAAGATTTTAGAATTCTTTATTCAATATCTATATTTTTGTAACTTTCAATTGGGAATATTTTCCTGTGGATTGGGAAAATAATATGTCCCAATAACGGCTATAAAATGAGCCAAAAAATCCCTGCAAAGCTTAACATGATAGATTTTGAAATTCAGTATTTCATTTTATTTCTTTAATAAATATATTGTTGCATTTGCAGATCTAGCATTGATCATAATTTTGGACTGAAAATCATTAGATCCCTGGCTCAATCTTTTGAAATAGCACAATTTTTTGTTTCATATAAAACATCCCTGAGGCAGGGGACGTTAGTAACTCTGTCGATCAAAAGTCAAATAATAAATTAAAACATGAGAGTATATTTCTATATACATGGCTGGATTTTCATAACATTTATCACAAATCATGAAATGTTCATTTATGTATACATCTTTCTCCCTAATCTGAAGCTTTAAGGTTCAGTTCTGAATGAAGGCAACAGGCTCGATATGCTGCCAGTGGGCTTGTCTAATTATGTACATATTTTGATTACTCACTCAATATAAGCATTGTTCTTAACGCAGGCATTCAAGTCCTGTGGGCACATTTCTACTTTTGACTATATTTTGTTGTATAATATCAGTCTTGTATGTAAAAAATCCTTAAAACAGCACCTCCTATACCACTGGCCGTTTGCATTAAAGCTTCTTTCATTCAGATTGTTATAACTTGTGTCACCTCAATATGTACCAATAATTTAAAGGGACTCACTCCATTGAGGTTTAAAAGCCTAAAACATAACATTTGAATTTCTACAGAAATGAGCCGGGGCACTTGATACAGAAATATATGCACAGATAGTGAAGAAATATACTTTGAAATAAATTGAACATCGATTTTTTATGCTTTTCTCAGCCTGATCTTCGTGAAATGTGTTTAAACGCTTTTATTTTGGGTCATTTTTTTACAAATTGAATAATTATTCTTGAAAAACGAAGTGCGCAAATGATCTGAAATTTTTCTCAAAGATAAGTGGTCAAAATATACATCAAGTGGTACATTAATCTAGAAAATGAATTTCAGTCTCATCATGTCAAAAAACTTCAGTGGAGTTCCTTTCACACAGTTTATCTGACAAACTAAATTTCATTATCTCCATATATTTAAGCATTTATTTTTTATATCACATATATTTTTACTTTTATGCAAGTTTTGACAATAAAAGTTTACTTTAAATCATTGTTCTTTGTTTTGCTATGACTTTAACAGCATGTACATCAATTTCATACTGAAACACAATTAGTCATGTTTGAACTTACACATGTAAGCACATGATGAGCTTTTCTTGTCCTTGAGTTAAAATAAACAGTCTCTTCATTAACTATGATTAGATAATGCTTATGGCATGGTCTTGAATTCCTATGAAGTAGTTATATAAGTCATGGCCGATTTAGGTCAAACTGAGTGGTTCTTTGTGTTCATAATGCAGTAGTATTATCTATTAATTCACTTATTAGAAACAGAATTACCTATGATTTCAACTGATTATGAGTGTCACAACTTATGGGTTTGGGGCCCTGGGCCAAGAACTAGTTATCAGCCCACTGAACATGAGTAGTGCAAAAACAGAAACAATGACGTCACATTTTGTGTCATCAAATCAGCAAGCTGTAGATCGAAGCTTGCACATATTCCTTTGTTTTTAATTCACACACATTGGGAATTTCTATGAAAATTTCCTTCCAACAGTACTTTCAGTGCTTTGATTTATCATTCTTGCTTGAAATTTTCATGATGTTACTGTACCCTAAATAAGAAAATCTGAGTCAGCTTTTCATAGCACTAATTGTTTGTATTGTTTGTTATGCCCCCATTTTGAAAAAAAGGGGGTATATTGCTTTGCACTTGTCGGTCCGTCGGTCCGTCGGTCTGTAGACCAAATGGTTTCCGAGTGATAACTAAAGAACCCTTAGGCCTAGGAACTTCAAACTTGGTATGGTGATTGGTCATGACCAGTAGATGACCCCTATTGATTTTGGGGTCAAGGGGTCAAAGGTCAAGGTCACATTGACCTTGAAAGCAAAAACGGTTTCCGATCAATAACTAAAGAACCTTAAGGCCTAGGAACTTCAAACTTGGTATGGTGATTGGTCATGACCAGTAGATGACCCCTATTGATTTTGGGGTCAAGGGGTCAAAGGTCAAGGTCACATTGACCTTGAAAGCAAAAACGGTTTCCGATCAATAACTAAAGAACCTTAAGGCCTAGGAACTTCAAACTTGGTATGGTGATTGGTCATGACCAGTAGATGACCCCTATTGATTTTGGAGTCAAGGGGTCAAAGGTCAAGGTCACATTGACCTTGTAGGTAAAAAAGGTTTCCGATCAATAACTAAAGAACCTTAAGGCCTAGGAACTTCAAACTTGGTATGGTGATTGGTCATGATCAGTAGATGACCCCTATTGATTTTGGGGTCAAGGGGTCAAAGGTCAAGGTCACATTGACCTTGTAGGTAAAAACGGTTTCCGATCAATACCTAAAGAACCTTAAGGCTTAGGAACATCAAACTTGGTATGGTGATTGGTCATGATCAGTAGATGACCCCTATTGATTTTGGGGTCAAGGGGTTAAAGGTCAAGGTCACATTGACCTTGTAGGTAAAAACGGTTTCCGATCAATAACTAAAGAACCTTAAGGCCTAGGAACTTCAAACTTGGTATGGTGATTGGTCATGATCAGTAGATGACCCGTATAGATTTTGGGGTCAAGGGGTCAAGGTCAAGGTCACATTGACCTTTTAATTAAAAACGGTTTCTGATCAATAACAAAAGAACCCTTAGGCCTAGGAACTTCAAACTTGGTATGGTGATTGGTCATGATCAGTAGATGACCCCTATTGATTTTGGGGTCAAGGGGTCAAAGGTCAAGGTCACATTGACCTTTTAGGTAAAAACGGTTTCCGATCAATAACTAAAGAACCTTAAGGCCTAGGAACTTCAAACTTGGTATGGTGATTGGTCATGATCAGTAGATGACCCGTATAGATTTTGGGGTCAAGGGGTCAAAGGTCAAGGTCACATTGACTTTTTAATTAAAAAACGGTTTTCTGATCAATAACAAAAGAACCCTTAGGCCTAGGAACTTCAAACTTGGTATGGTGATTGGTTATGACCAATCAGATGACCCCTATTGATTTTGGCGTTAAGGGGTCAAAGGTCAAGGTCACATTGACCTTGTAGGTAAAAACGGTTTCCGATCAATAATGAAAGAACCCTTAGGCCTAGGGACTTCAAACTTGAGATGGTGATTGGTCATGATCAGTAGATGACCCCTATTGATTTTGGGGTCTAGGGGTCAAAGGTCAAGGTCACATTGACCTCTTAGGTAAAACGGTTTCCGATCAATAACTAAAGAACCCTTAGGCCTAGGAAATTCAAACTTGGTATGGTGATTGGTCATGACCAGCAGATGACCCCTATTGATTTTGGGGTTAAGGGGTTAAAGGGCAAGGTCACATTGATCTTGTACGTAAAAATGCTTTCAGATCAATAACTTAAGAACCCTTATGCCTAGGAACTTCAAACTTGGTATGGTGATTGGTCATGACCAGCAGATGACCTATTGATTTTGGGGTCAAGGGGTCAAAGGTCAAGGTCACATTGACCTTGTAGGTAAAAACGTTTCTGATCAATTTACTAAAAACGCCTAGGCCTAGGAACTTCAAACTTTGTTTGATGATTGGTCGTGACCAGCAGATGACCCCTATTGAGTTTTGGGTCAAGGGGTCAAAGGTCAAGGTCATGACCAGTAGATACTTTATAACCCTTATTAATTGTTTGATCACTGGGTCAGAAGTCATGCATAATAACCTTATCACATGACTAATTGGCTGCTGATAGGGGGCATACATGTTTTACAAACATATCTTGTTTTTTTTGTTGTTGTTTTTTTTTCATGTATATTTTTGCATTACTTTAGAATAATTATTTTCTCCATTTTAATGAAACATCGATCATGGGGAATATACGAGGATCTTCGAACTTACACGATTAGACAGGCAGATCTTTTAAAATTCGCTAAATAGGTCAATCATGTGACTGAGCATTGCTCGAATATGAAGTAGCACCTTTGATTGTTAAGCCATTAATGGCTATTTGTGCGATATTGTCCCGGGCAAAATAGAAGTACGTATAACCGTGTCAACTTGTTTTACAGTTACTTGTTTATAGCCTGGAGACGTTTTCAGGGAAGAAAGGCAAACGACTTTTAAGGTTTAAAAGATTTGTTTCTTTATTTCTATTTATGTAAAATTATTGAATTATATAGTTTTTTTCTTCTATGTTCCATGATAAATTCAGTTATTATGAAACTTAAAATTAATTGCACAGAAAATAGTACGGAACAAAAGCAGCGTTTCTTTTACTTCAAAATCACCTAAAAAGAGCTACGCATATTTAATATAAAGCTTTCTTGTGACTTTTTCCTATATAATTTTATCTCATATCATGCATTCTATTTTATGTTATTATCATTTAAATGGTTTGTTAAATGTTTTTGTGTGTGTTTTTGTTTGTTTTTGTTTTTAATGCTATTTTCAGGGGTTCAAAATGCACCAGTTTCCTCCTAGGAGCGTTATGTAATAATTTATATTCTTTTATAAAGTAGAATAGGACTGCTTGAATAGATGCATACAGACTATAACTAAGACCATGATCTTACCGCAGCTTGAAGGTGTAACCCCTAACCCCGTGTTCACTAAAGATATCAGGATCAGGATCAAATTATCCTGATTTTAATTTCTTTGCTTTATGAAACTTATGCTCAAATGATATGTTTTATATACGAAATATTATAACTTGTTGATTTGTAATAATTTGTCATTGTTATTGCTGATGCCACTGCTACTGTTGTTGCTTTATATATAGGATGAAAGTAATGGTTCTTGGTATTGGTGTTGTTAATATTTTGCTGATACAAGGAAAATTTAAGCTGCATGCCTCCAAATGAGCTAACTTTTGCAAAAAAATCAAACATGATAAAAATGTACTTAGATTCTAAGAAAAGTAATAAAAAGATTGAAGATTCAAGTAATAAGTTATGGGTGATTAATGACTGATTTTGCAGTATTTATCATCATATTTCTACTGCATGACTACCACAGTAAGTTGAAAAAATAGCATGAATCTGGAGATATGCTGCTTTAATAGTTTTATGAAAACTAAACTGGATTTAATAGATACAGTAGACAGTAGACTTGCAAATAGTGTGACTAGTATTTTTATTGTTCATCAGTATAAATATGATAAGTAAGTTCAAAGTTGAATGAGCTTCATGTCTTAATTTTAAACTGCATTCTATTGCGAGTTCTCAACGAGGTCAACATACTAAGTTAAAGTTGTTATTTTTATTACATAAGTTATATCATTAGTTTAGTAACTTGCAGACGATACTCTCCAGTATTAGAATGCAGTTGCAGGACAACCAGAGCACACAAGAACACTGCAAGAAGAAACATAGTTTAGAAACAACACATGCTGAAAGTTGCGTTGCAGCTGGATAAAAACATCA
The DNA here is from genome assembly GCF_026571515.1 of Ruditapes philippinarum. Lineage (NCBI taxonomy): Eukaryota > Metazoa > Mollusca > Bivalvia > Venerida > Veneridae > Ruditapes > Ruditapes philippinarum. The sequence goes on from NW_026859337.1 coordinate 18,975, forward strand.
TTACTGTTTACTGCCATTTCAGTAAGTAAAAAATGGTTTCAACAAATAATGTCGTCTGGATTAATGATCCGTTGTCCATTTTTGCGGACCCAAGGTCTTTCAAATAGAATTTAAATTTCTATTTGAAAGATCCTGGCGGACCTAAGACACTGAAAGATGTAAATAAAAAACAAATATTTTATACAAAATTGGAAATAAGAAACCATGCATTTTGTTCATATTTAAATTTTAGTGTTGTGTTACTGATATTGGGTTACCTTTTTTTAGAACGATTTGTTTGGTTTTAATGTATTTTGTTGCTGGTTTGTTTTTCCTTTTCATTCGTAACTTTGTTGTATTGTTCATCTGTGCTTTCTTCTTCTTTTATTGTTGGTATAATTGGTTCATTCTTAAACAAGTGTTTTTGAAGGAGTTGTATCTTTATAGTGAAGGTTTACGTTGTCCAAAATATTCAAAGGATTGGTTTAGATATTTTATAATGCATTCATTGCAATTACGTGAAAGCCATGAATTTCCATGATTCCTGTTTTGTATTGTTTTATAGTTGTGTACAAACAATACATTTTGTACTTGTTAGTGATTACAATGTATTGTTAATTCAATTAAGATATATTGTTTTACATAAATACATGAAGTTATCTGCATTGAATACAAATTAATAAAAAATTATTATTTTAGTATTTTATTTAATCTTAATTACTTCGGTCGTTTCAGATGAAGAATGCGTCGTGAAATAAATGTACCAGCGCCTGTAATGACTATGTAGAATGCCAGTTGAAGACTAGCAGTTTCCAAGATTATTTTTTCGCGGCCGATTTCGATAATTTTTCTTCTAAATATTTATAAACATTTCTTTATACTTGCTGATGAAACAAATTTTATTTAAGTATGGTTTCAACGAGTGTGTAGCACAACTTTACGTCAGGAAATGGCGATAAAACTTGAGTATCAAGCAGACGACAGTTAGAGAAACCGGAAGTGGACACCACACACGAAGGTAAAAACTTTTATATTAATGAAGAATCAGTATTTTATTGACCTCTTGGAACGAAAGTGATTAGCTTTTGCTAGCAGAACAGACCAGTCGGCACTTCCGGACAGTTTAACCAGGCTTTTTACTTCCGGTTGACTTGCACGTGTTCTTTTGATGTGACTTGCCAGTTCTAATGGCAATATTTGGTAGGATAAAAAGACCTCTGTACTTTAACATTATTAATGTATTTATCAAGTTAATGCAACTTTTTCTTTCTTTATTTCACTAAAGGAAAAGGAGCGTAATGTTTAACATAGTCTTCTTCTTAAAAAATAAATGTGATAGGGTTACGAGATTATTTAACAAGTTTTCTAAAGGGCTCTTTTTACAAAATTTTAAAGATCATCTGTTTGTATATGTCATCAAGTTGTTTCATAGGTAATGGGTACATGATTAATGGTGTGCTTATTTTATGGAGGAGAGGACGTCCTTCAATTGTGAATACTGCTTGGATGTGACTCCTGCAACCTACCCTGTAGTTCTGTTGGGAAAGTGGATTGGTGTGGATTATTTTTATTTTCATCCAGGTAAGGTAGTGTAGAATACCACTGCAGTAAGAGCATTTTTTTTCAATTTAAATATATATTGTAATATTTGCATGTTATTTTTCAGGAATTTTCAGGAATGCAGCAGCTGAACAACTCTAGTATCCTTGCATTCTTCAATTTGAAAACATTCAGGGTAAAATTTTCAGATATTGTTTTTCACAATCTGCTTTTGCCAAAATAATTCTTTTGCTTTATTTCACCTAATAATAATATTTCTGCTTTAACTATCAAGAGAGCCTTCATTCATATCTTATGAAAGTTTAAGGGCAACCACTTGAATGTGATAAATAGTTGCTTCACAGGTAGCAGGTGGGCAGTGGTATGGTTTCTATGTGCTTCATTTGCCGAAGAATGAAAGGGAGATCACTGCGTGGAGATTGATTGCTTGTATGTGACACCAGTTACCTCCCTTGAAGGTATGTATGTTTTGGAAAAGTAGAACTTCTTCATCAGTTATAATTTATTATATAAAAGAGTTGCACTCTTTGCATTTTATTATCAAGTCATTGTAAAATTTGCAGATTGTTTTTCATAATCTTATAATTATTACAGTTATAAGCGTATTGCATGCAAAAAAACTTCTAAAAATTGGCCCTGCCAGGCCACAGGTCATTGGTTTTCATTATGTACATATTGCAAAAACTTTAAAAAATCTTCTAATCTGAAGAAACAAGGCTTAGTGCTTTGATATTTGGTATATGATATCATCTTTACGTCCTCTACCAAAATCGTTCAAATTTTGCTCTTTTTCCTTATATGTAAAAACTTAAAAAATCTTCTCTGAATTAACAAAGGCTAGAGGTTGATATTTGACATGAAATATTGTGTAGTGCACCTATACCAAGATTGTTCAAATTATAGCCCTGGGGTCAAAATTGGTCCCACTCAGGGGGTCTTTGATTTCCATTATGTACATATTGTAAAAACTTAAGTCTTCTTGTTTGAAGGGAAACAACTTATATTGGAATGCCTTTTATACATGATATGCAATTTTTAGCTCGACTATTAGAAGAATATGAGAGCTATTGTAGTCGCCCCGGCGTCGGCGTCAGCGTTGGTTAAAGTTTTTTAAAAATTCAAAGTTGGATAACTCTGCCTACAATATTAACAGAATTATGCCCCTTTTTAACTTAGAAATTTTGTTTAAAGTTTTTTGTTAAGTCAAATATCTCAATTATTGCTTGAGATATTTAATTGAAACTTACAATACTTATTTATAGTAACAATAAACATCAGATTGACAAGTTGGATAACTCTGCCTATAATATTTACAGAATTATGTACAGATGAGCCCCTTTATAACTTAGAAATTTTGGTTAAAGTTTTTTTGTAAAGTCAAATATCTCAATTATTGCTTGAGATATTCAATTGAAATTTACAATACTTTTTTATAGTAACAATGTTCATCAGTTTGCAAAATTGCATAACTCTGCCTGCAATATTTGCAGAATTATTTGCCCCTTTGAAACTTAGAAATTTTGGTTAAAGCTTAAAGGTTTTCAAAGATATTTACTTGAAACTTTACACATGTACTTAGGGTCATAATTGGAAGGTCATAATTGTATGTCACTGACCAAGTTCCATAACTCTACTCGCATTTAGGCTGATTCATCTCGCCTTTTCTACTTAGTCTCTTGGTTAATGTTTACATGCAAGTTTTACATATCTCAATAACTATTTAAGATATTTATTTAAAACTTCACATATGCATTTAGAATCATAATTGTAGGTCACTGACCAAGATCCATAATTCTATCTTGCATTTAGGCTGATTTTTCTCCCCTTTTTCAACTTAGAAATTCATGGTAAAGTTTTGCTTGTAAGCTGTTATCTCCATAACTACTGAAGAGTTTGTGCCTTTTTTGGGACATTTTTATGCATTCATAATAATAAAGCAGTGATTTACTTGATAAAACATCTTAATAACAAGCCTTTGTACCTTTTCGGTCAATTTTATGTATTCATAGGTAATTAGCATTATTATACTTAATAAAACACCCTTGTGACAACTTTTTGAATAGTCGAGCCAATACTGTCCTCCGACAGTTCTTGTTCTATAAAAAGTGTATAGAAAGAAAAAAAATCTATTTCTGTTATATTAATGCGGTGACATAGCATTTTTTTTCACAAATGCTATCTTGTTTTTGACTGTGTATCTAACCTTTGAATGCTGGGAAAATTTTCGTCTGCTCAAATGTCATCTGCTTATTTCTTTATATTTAATTCAATTTTCTCAAAATATATAAATAAAGGAAGACATGTCACAAATATCTCAGTATAACTACAAGACTCTGAGCTACTGTGCATCTAGCCAGGTGACAGCCTTTTAAATAAGCCTATTTTGACTCAGCTCTTCACTTTCATTTTAGGTCATGTTGGAGTAACACAAGGACAGGCAAGCCTGTGAAATAATTTGAGCATTGATGAACTCCTGTGGAACTGGAACTGACTTATGTGAAAGGTAATTTATATCAGCCCATTTTTTCTTGTTTACTTCAAACAAAGTATACATGTTTTTTATAATTTGAACTCTTTTCCAAAGAGAAGATAACCTTTAGAGTAATTTTTGCTTAATCTCATACCCTTAACGCTGTACTTTGGCAATAAAAATATGGAAGCACTGACGTTGATGTGCAAATTTCTGATAAAAGATTTTGATGCATTAATATATTTTCTTTTCAAAGGGATTTACTTCAAACTTCAAATACTGTATAATAATTATGTTCCTTATTATATGGAAAATTATGTTTCATAATTCTAGCACCCATATTTCTATAGTTATCTCCACTTTAAACTTAGAACTTTGCCTATGATTTTTTACGATAGTATTTTTATTTCCTTAAGGGTAATACATCAAACTTCAATATTTTGTCCCTAATGGCATTGTCTTTCAAGGATCTCTAGCACCTATACTTTCAAAATTATCACATCTTTCTTTAAAGCTACATGCCTCCAGATGAGTCAAACTAATTCATTATAATCAAACTTGAGAAAAATGTACTAAAATTTTAGGGAAAGTAAAAAGATTCAACATTCATGTAATAATTAACATGTTATGTGCGATTAATGACTGATTTTTCAGTATTTATTACTATAAATGTATTTATACTACGTTACTAATGCAGTAAGGGCTATTTTTTCATATTTTGACCTCCTTTTGGTAATTTTTGTGTGTTGCAAGTGCCATTGATAATGTGTAAATTGCTTCCTTTTGGTAACTTCACAATATTATAATTTTTAATACTTTTTCAAAATTTTCATGAAAATTAACATATGAGTCTGGAGGGGTGTAGCTTTAAGGCTAATTTTTGTCCATGATACTTTCTTGTATACCATCTGGCATATATTACCCCTCCTAAGCGGAGTTCTTTTATCTTCTTTGTTACTAAAGGTATTTACTTGAGGCTTAGTTAGTCACGCACATCATGTATGAGACCGCCTCCGTGGTCGAGGGGTTAGAGTCGATGACTTCTAATCCAGTTACCTCTCTGGCGTGGGTTCGATCCCCGGGAGATGCTTTGGTAGTTTAGCACGGAGGAAGGTAGTCTAGTACTGGTGTAACTCTCCAGGAACGATGGTTAGGAAACTACCCGCCTATATGACTGAAATACTGTTGGAAAAAGGCGTAAAATGAAACAAACAAACATCATGTATGACATGGTTCTTCTAGCATTTTACTGTAAGATGTTCACTTAGAGTTTTGAATAAAAATGTAACTTTTTACTCTAAATCATATTTGTTACTAGAGAGATTTACTGAAAACTTACAGCCATAACAAAACAGAAATTTCAGTCAATATTTTTTGTATCACTTTCAATAAATTGCTTGTTATGTGGTGCAAACATGTTGGACTTTAGCTTTCTCTTGATATTGGAAAAGAAAAAATTTTGATATTAAATGTAATTGTGTTTTTTTCTTCATATATAGTATTGAATTTCTTTTGCTACATACAGTGTTAAATTAGCCGGTATCCTATACAGATCTTGTCCGGTATTTTCTTTTTATCTAAAACTTTAAAGATATTCACTTTAAACTTGAAATACTCTTTATGTCAAAATTGTAATATGCTTTTTAGCTAGACTATTTGATAAGAATAAGTAGAGCTATTTTAGTCACCCGAGCATCGGCGTAACCATTTATGTTAAATTTTTTGTAATACCTCAAATATTTTCAAAGTCCATTGACATATGGCTTTGAAACGTTGCACACTTGTTTACCATCTTGACCCCAACCTGTACACAGGAGGAGGTAACTGTATCAAGCATTTTTACAGAATAATGCCCCTTTTTCAACTTAGAATTTACATTTAAGTTTGCATACCACCTCAGATATTTTCATATTCTATTGACATCTGGCTCTGAAACAAGTTGAAATTTTATACTCTTCTTTGAGAGCATATAAATAGGACTCTCTCCAAGGCCTATAACTGTAACATGGATTTAAAGAAAATTTTTGCCCTTTTGTTTACTTAGAAAAATTTACATTATCAAGGCTCTTTTACTATCAAGCACTAAGAATAGTTGAGCATTGCTGTCCTATTGACAGCTCTTGTTTAAAGAGCTGATAACCTGAAGTAGTATTTTGCTTTTGCTTAATTATTCTGAAAGTAGTTTTTGCCTAATTTTTAAAATTCCCCTTTTTTGAGTCGTAATATTTCAATTTCACAAAAATCGTCAAAGATACTCACTAATAATTTTACACATTAGTAAAGGCAGATAAGTCTACCATGCACTTTTATAGAATCATCCCCACTTTCTCTACACTGTTAAATTAATGTGCTTGAAAAAAGTAAAGAAGAGCAAGCTCTCCATGGACACTGTCTTGTTAACTTGATTTAGCAGTATTGTTAGATTAAACTTGCAATCCCCACACTTGATAGAATGTATTTACATTGTCTTATAAATTATAGCTCAGAGTCACAAAAGATGTGCATCAATCCATCATGTAAGTGAATTATGAAATAGTGTGGTATCTGACTGATAAGGCTTTGTTTTTTGTTTTGATCGGTTTTACGTCACACCAACACAGCATAGGTGATATGGAGACATTCCAGCTTTACTGGTGGAGGAAGACCTCAGGTGCCCTTCTGTGCCTTATTTCAGGCACAAAAGGGCACCTGAGTAGGACCAACCATGTTCCTTAGGCTAGCTGGATAGCTTCCTCACATGAAAGAGTCCAAAGTCCCTGTTGGGATTCGAACCCACAGTGGTGAGGGGCACAAGGCTTTGTATTCATAAGATGATTAACCCATATCCAGTTGAATTTGAGAAATTTCCCTACTTTGAATATTTTGAATTTGGAACAGTCCATTCCGATATGTAGAGATTTCAATATCGAAATACAAAAATTGAGCTTTCAAGAGTATACTGTGATTTGCTTTTTTTGCTTTATATTTTGGTTTCCTAATATAGTGGAGATGTTATTCAGTTATTTCTGTGTGAGATTATTGTAATGTACTGATAACAACAATGATAAGTTTTTATTAAATACTTTATTATTATTTATTACTTATAGAGGCTCATAGGGAAGACTAGGCATCCCAACTGCGTTGCCTCTTTATATGAGCCGCGTCATGACAAAACCAACATAATGGGTTTGCGACCAGCATGGATCCAGACCAGCCTGCGCATCCGCACAGTCTGATCAGGATCCATGCTGTTCACTTACCAAGTCTATTATAAGTAGAGAAACTGATAACAAACAGCATGGATCCTGATCAGACTGCACGGTCGCAAATTTACCCATTATGTTGGTTTTGTTGTAACGTGGCTTATATAGTCATTAATTTAATGTCAGCATCATTCCTTTTATATATATTCATAAGTTGCTGTCTGTGACCACTGAACAATTTTAGCTCAATATTAAATGTAAATTAGAGTAACTGTTTGAATTTATTTTATTTTTATTATTTAGTTTAAAATTCTTAATAATCTTTGTTTATTTTAAGTTCCAGGAATAAAATTTAAAATTCTTGATAGATCTTTGTTTACTTTATATTCTAGGAATAAAGAGAATTTGAAATCATTGCTACAGACCCTACAGAATGGAGGAAAGAAGGCACAGTGGTACAGAATTGGCAACTATTGTGAACAAGTACCCAAGGATTTAAAAAGTTACTGACAATAATTGGTACAATTACTTTCCAGAATTTTTTTATAAGGTTCTTTTCTGTCCATGTACAGGGTGTTTTTTAAGTCAATACTGAGTTGTTTTCTTGTTATTATGCTTCCCGAAGGGTGAGCATATAGTCACCGCTTTGTCCGTCCGTCTGTCTGCTATTCTTGTCCGGGACATACTTCTAAAACTAAATAGGTATCAACATGAAACTTTGTAGGTAGATAGATCTCATTGAGAAGGTGTCCAATACACAAGAACCATAACTCTGCTGTGCCTAATTTTTGAATTATTGCCCTTTGATTATTTTTTCACTTTGAACTTTGTCCGGGACATAACTCTAAAACTATAAGAGGTATCAACATGAAACTTTATAAGTAGATAGATCTCATTGAGTAGGTGTGCAGTAATTAAGAACCGTAACTCTGCCTTGCCTAATTTTTGAATTATTGCCCTTTGTTTATTTTTACACTTTGAACTTTGTCCTGGACATAACTCTAAAACTATAAGAGGTATCAACATGAAACTTTGTAGGTAGATAGATCTCATTGAATAGGTGTGCAGTGCACAAAAACTGCAACTCTGCCTTGCCTAATTTTTGAATTATTGCCGTTTTGTTCATTTTTACACTTTGAACTTTGTCCGGGACATAACTCTAAAACTATAAGAGGTATCAACATGAAACTTTGTAGGAAGATAGAACTCATTGAGTAGGTGTGCAGTGCACAAGAACCGTAACTCTGTCATGCCTAATTTTTGCCCTTTGTATATTTTAACACTTTGATTTTTGTCCGGGACATAACTCTAAAACTATAAGAGGTATCAACATGAAACTTTGTAGGTAGATAGATCTCATTGAGAAGAAGTGCATTGCTAAAGAACCATAACTCTGTCTTGCCTAATTTTTGAGTTATTGCCCTTTGTTCATTTTGACACAATGAACTTTGTCCGGGACATAACTCTAAAACTATAAGAGATATCAACATGAAACTTTGTAGGTAGATAGATCTCATTGGGTAGAAGTGCAGTGCAAAAGAACCATAACTCTGTCTTGCCTAATTTTGGAGTTATTGCCCTTTGTTCATTTTTACACTTTGAACTTTGTCCGGGACATAACTCTAAAACTATAAGAGATATCAACATGAAACTTTGTAGGTAGATAGATCTCATTGGGTAGAAGTGCAGTGCAAAAGAACCATAACTCTGTCTTGCCTAATTTTGGAGTAATTGCCCTTTGTTCATTTTTACACTTTAAACTTTGTCCGGGACATAACTCTAAAACTGTAAGAGATATCAACATGAAACTTTATAGGTAGATAGATTTTATTAAGTAGATGTGCACTGCTAAAGAACCATAACTCTGTCTTGCCTTATTTTGAAGTTATTGCCCTTTGTTTGTTTTTACTTTTTGACTTATGTTCTGGGCATAACTGTAAAACTATAAGAGATATCAACATGAAACTTTGTAGGTAGATAGATCTCATTGGATAGAACTGCAATGCTTAAGAACCTAAACACAGCCTTGTCTAATTTTGGAGTTATTGCCGTTTGTTCATTTTTACACTTTGAATATTTTCTGGGACATAACTCTGAAACTATAAGAGATATCATCACGAAACTGTATAGGTAGATAGGTCTCATTGAATCGAAGTGCAGTGCAAAAAACTTTGCCTTGCCTAATTTTGGAGTTATTGCCCTTTGTTCATTTTTTTTAATACTTTCCTGTGTCCAAAATCTTCTCGGGGAGCATCACCCGGTTCAACCGGTTCTTGTTGTTGTTTTATATATGGTCAATTTTGGTGTTTTAAATATGATAGTTTTTGTTGTATTAATATATATGTTAGTTTTTGTTCCTGAATTAATCAGTTGTCAAATGCGTACAATCTTGTATGTTTCCACAAAGTAAACATTATTTAGAAGTTATTGTGAAATCAAATATACAGTAAAAGTTGTCCTAATAATTGATAAATTATAGCATAGAAATTGATGTAAAAGTAAATATCTTGTATTATAAAGAATTAATTAATTAAATTCTGTATGGGTTGTTTTATTCAAAAAAAAAAAAAAATTAGAATCAATGGCTTCTTCAGCAATGCATCAGTGTGTTTAGAATAATTATGTAGAAAAAATGTTTTTCTTTTTATAAGTTTAAAACAAACAGCACCTAAGACATTTCATTGAATTCCATTGACATCAACATTTTCTATTTTATTCCTTCATATGAGTGTATTTATAAGAAAAGGGATAACAATTATCTAACTTTTAACCTGATAAATTTCTTGAATTGACTTGTCCAGCTTGCAATGGTTGAAACTGTTAATTAAGTTATCAAATGTAGAATTAGTGCAAATAATAAATGAATAAAGAATTTATCCTAATTTTTTCCATGATGAAGTAAATTTTTTAAGTTTTTATCTAAGTCATTATTGAATAATTATACTGTTTTGAATTTAAAAATACTGATAATTTAAATAGTAGAGTAAAAACAGTACATTCCATAAATCTTAAGTTTAATACAGATATGTTTTTAGAAAAGATGTTTGATTTTATTTATCTTAGATAAATTTATCTTTTATATGTCTACTTATTGTACCTGTAAAAATTGTTTTAAAGTCAAACCAAATTTTAAAATGAGAGCTCTATTGAGGTCAAAACGCTTAAAGTACATAATTTTTAAATTCTAAAAATCATATCGACTATTTTTGGCATGTGAAATGGAGAAATATACAAAATTAAAGATACTAAATGATAGACTTTAAATTGAATCAAAAACAATTTTTTGTGCAATTAAAATGATTCTTTTGAAAAAAAATTCATTGAGAGAATTGCTTGAGTTTTGCACACCAGTTATTGGAAAAAATATTTCCAGCCTGTCTCATCAAAACACCCGTCACTTCAAGACCATATTTCAAGGTATTTTGGCTAAAGTAATGCTAGATTGTCCTTTCTTTTGAAAACATATTATGTTTTCTTTTTATTTTCATAATTTTATCACTTCAGAGTTCAAGTTTAAAGTTCTTCAGTATTCAGCAAAACATATGTATGTGACCATATAAGGATTTTACACAAGCTGTCAGGGGATTATAGTCCAGGGGCAGTATTTGAATGAATTGCGTTCATAGGGTGACGTCAATGAAATTCTAAATTCATACGCTACTATAAGAAAAAAGTGCTGCATGAAAATATTACTTTTAGTAATTTCTTTTTGAAATATGATTTGAGCCGCGTCATGACAAAACCAACATAATGGGTTTGCGTCAGGATCCCTGCTGTTCGCTTACAAACCCTATTACGAGTAGAGAAACTGATAGCGAACAGCATGGATCCTGATCAGACTGCACAGATGCGCAGGCTGGTCTGGATCCATGCTGGTCGCAAACGCAGTATGTTGGTTTTGTCATGACGCGGCTCATTTGTATTTAATATGCAAGAAAAAGAATCAAACACCAGCTGTTGTCACAGACAGGAACATCTAGCTCTTGGGTAACAGTTCAGCAGAAACTCGGCAGAGTCTTGTTACCGCCCTAAACAGTTACCCTCGATGCTTGATATTTTGGTCAGTACCGGTAGACCGTGTAAGATCCTTACAAGTTTGTACTGCATAGGTAGAAGCTGTTGATTTTTTTTTAACATGACAGGATTTGAAATATCGATTCAAGATTTTTATATAGTTTGATGTAGTTCTATGATAGTAAGGTGTGTATAAAATTTTAGATTATTTGTCCTCTCTTTTTTTTTTTATTATGCAAAATGACATTAAAATGGAAAAAAATTAAACACTTTTAACTCAAATCCTGCTAAAATTTGCATAATACATGTATAGTGATTTTCAATTTAATTTTGATATACACTTTGCCATCTTTTTCCATTCTAAGTGCTTTCGAGTTTCAATTATTATTTTATGTTTTTTTTTACTTCAATGGAGCTCCTCTTAAGATGACTTTTGTTATGCATTGATGTTCTTATGTATGTCACATCTATATGTGGAAGTTGTTTGATAAATATTTACAGAAAAGATAGAAAGAAAGCTGTGGAAGTGCAAAAGACTTGTTATGTTTTCCGTCTTCTTTATAAAAAAAATAATCTTGACCCCAGTTTGAGTGATCAATGTTATTTATCAAATGAAACCTCATTTTTTCAGTGAAATCTTTATAATTCTTTGGTATATTTTTAGATTGACATTTAGACTTCCCTTTGAAACATAATGCCATTTGCAAAAATCAGGGGAGAGCACTCTTACTGTCTCAATTTTTTTCCCAAGATTTACTTCCCTTTGAAACATAACGCCATTTGCAAAAATCAGGGGAGAGCACTCTTACTGATTTCAATTTTTTTTCAAGAGTTACTTCCCTTTGAAACATAACGCCATTTGCAAAAATCAGGGGAGATCACTCTTACAGATTTCAATTTTTTCCCAAGATTTACTTCCCTTTGAAACATAACGCCATTTGCAAAAATCAGGGGAGAGCACTCTTACTGTCTCAATTTTTTTTCCAAGAGTTACTTCCCTTTGAAACAAAACGCCATTTGCAATAATCAGGGGAGAGCACTCTTACTGATTTCATTTTTTTCCCCAAGAGTTACTTCCCTTTGAAACATAACGCCATTTGCAATAATCAGGGGAAAGCACTCATACTGATTTCATTTTTTTCTTCAAGATTTACTTCCCTTTGAAACATAATGCCATTTGCAA